>NC_141255.1:4193165-4210665 GCF_054856555.1 Leptonotus elevatus
TAATTTTTTTTCTATGTTTTCATACTCTTGTTAACAAAAGTGTGTGGGGGGGAAGTGAAACTGATAGAAATAGTTCAAATGAATTTGAACGTCGATGGCAGTGAATGAGTTAATATGCGATACTTTTTTTCAAGGTCCTCTTCTGATATGTTTTTAACAAACAATAAAATCATCTGCATTACAGTAAGCAATCTATTTCATTATGTTTTATTGTCTTTAGGATTTTGAAAAATATCCTCGGAATATTTTCACCCCAAAAATGTGAGAATCTCATCTTGAATGGCATGAAGTGCTTTGGAAGCCTCTTTGTATATTGTTGCCACCTTCCATCTTTTGTGTCATCTGCTGATCCAAGAGCAGCAGGGAGGCGAGCGAGTGGCCAGTCGGTGTTTTCCCTTTTGTGTGTCTACTTTTTCACGGCCAACTGTGAAGATGCGTGGGTGTCCTCTCTGTTCCCACACTTCACTCCTTCCATCTCCATCGTTTCTCCTTAATCTATCCTTCCGTCCTGTTCAGACCGTCTGCCACTGCCCCACCCCCTTCCTCCATCGTGTCTGCTGTAATGAGATTAAAGCCCCGTGTATCCACCAGGCACACAATTTATGCACACAGGCGCCCACTCCTCACACTTGGCAGCACTTCCATCCTTGCGTACACTTACAGACACACTTGGCACAGAAAGTCTTTTTTTTCTTTTATCATCACAAGGCCTTTAGAAGGATTACAGTAACCAGGGTATGTCCTCGTAGGTGACCCCCCCCCCCCCACCTGCCCCCACCCCATAGCCATCTGGGCCCTGATAATAATCCTCTGACTGTTGTGCTAATGCCCCCTAAAGGACGCATGATGCAGTGCAGCCAAAACACACACAAAGGCCTTCATTATATTAGAATCACATGAGTTTGGATGTGAAAAATTATTTTGACTTAAAAGCACTCTCCTGTCTCTCCTGTCACAGCTGAAGACCCAGGAACGGGACAGTTGAGATATTTCAAGCACTGGAGTGAGGCCCTCTCTGTGCTGCAGTGGAGGGCTTCACGGACACGGCTAGTCTGGTGGGTAGAAACACCTCCAATCAGTGGAATGGACAAAGTGATAGACCGATTTTTTTCCCAGGGGCGATACTGATTATTAGTAAGTCGATAACCGATATTTCAAGCCGATGTTATTTTGTAGTAAATATTAGCGTCAACATTTAAAAAATGTACTTTGTTGAAATGCCGTTAAGCATGTTTGTTAAAACATTTCACATTTTTAACACTTTGAAAGTTTTTCTTTTAATTTTAAATATATAAAGAATAGACAGCTTTGTTTAAAAATGATAAAAATTGCAGGGAGCTTCCCGGGTCATCACCATGTGTTAAACTAAATTAAAAACTAAGTAAAAGGCTATCTGAAATTTTCTACTGTAGATAATGTTTTCCCAAAATTTTACATGATTTCTTAATTTTACCCCCCCCCCCCCCCCCTCCAACCCAAAAAAAAATTAATAAGAAAGTGTCGGGAGTTCCCAGTGTCAGTATCATAATCTTGTATACAGTAAAGTTGAAATGTAAATAAATACATCAATGAAAAATTACCTGTATCTCATTTGGGCGACTTAAGCTAACTTGAGTTTTTGCCAGGGTTCCTAAAAGGTTTCAAAAGATCTTCACAAACAGTGAAAAATTGTCTGAACAAATTTCTAATTTCTTTGCGACAAGTGAAAACTGTCTGTGAACATCTGACAAATCCTGATGAAAACCCCAAATTCGCTACATTCGCAAGCATTCACCGCTCAATGCCGTCCGATAATCGGTGCATCCTTATTTCGCGGGCCACAAAAAATAATGTGGTGGGCCAGATCTGGCCCCTGGGCCTCGAGTTTGACACCCGTGCCATAGGACATGTTATTGTGTTATCTGACAATGTTTTAATGGCGACGCTGAGGGTCATCGCACAGAGCCGTTTGGTGACTCGTGCTTCCCGCCCGCAGGCTGGATGCATCACGCAGTGGAGCAGTTTGGTGGGCGTGGCACACGGGATTCCTTCTCTCTGGATGGACTCCACCGGGGACCTTGGGCTCCCGTGGGCGGCCGCGCCTGGCAGCCACCTGGCAGGTGAGTTGCCATGCCAACACAAACACAAACCGATTCTCTAACCGCACACACACGTGTTCATTTCAAATTGGAACACCCTGTAAGATAGTTGTTTAAAAAAAAAAAAATTGTTTTACTTTGGATGAAGCTATGCGGTGTAATTTAACGTGTCCTTTGATGTCTTGTCCTGTCCATCAGGTGTTTACCTGGAATGAACCAGCACCAGCTCCTTTCCCATCTACCTCCTGGTCCAATTCATGGACTCAACCAACCCAATAAATTCTTTAATAATGGGTAAGTTCACGTAAAAGTAGGAAATTGACGCCGCAGTGCAACACTAATTGACTATTTTGTTTTTGTTTTCTTTCCCAGGCCCATGCGAGGAGGAGAGAAGCTGGATCTCCCGCAGCCGATGTTGCCGGGTCTGCCGAGGGAGCAGCTGAGGCCACTTCCTCATCATCCTCTTCATCATCTTCACCCTCCCCCTCCTCACCGGGCATGGGAGCAACTCGGCCAGCTGTACGAATCCCACCATCCTCCCCAAGGACATCCAGGCGTGATTCTCCCCGAGCACTCACTCCGCCTCCATAATGGCGGCTACGCGGGCAGCGGCGGGGCCCCCCCCAACCCGCATCTCCCCGCCAGTAGGCCGAGCCAACCGCTAAAGGTGAGTTCACATGCTGGCTTGAGTTCAAATGCGAGTTTGTGCGCTGTTGTTGAATGTTTTTTTTTTTCCTGTTTAGTTTGGGGGTCCTCAGGAGCACCATGCCCCCCGGGGGCCGCCACTGCTGGGAGACGACATGTGGGCTCAGGTGCATCAGGTGAGCGCCTCTCTAATTGGCTGTGATCATGTTTAATCACCCACCCCACGGCAGCGATCCTGACCTGATCTCTGGTGCGACTACATACTCTCTTATTGCTCCTTGAAATGTCCTCTTAGCAGCAAAGGGGACCCGCTGGCAAGATGGCCGGTAGTCAGCTGAAGAGACCGCGCCCTCCACTTGGCGAACAATCTGTCATCCAGCACACTCCTGCGCCGTCCGCGCACCCGCCCACCCGCTCGTCCACGGAGGAATGGCCCAGCCCAAGCAAAAGGAAAAAGAGTTCGGATCAGGTAACGCGACAATTTCCATTTTCGAACCCTTTCAAAACTCTTTGCTCGTTCACTCACATGATCACTTTGTCTTTTTGTGCAGGTCTTGCATCCTGGCCAGCAACGCTTCCCTGGACCGGGCCAGGCGTTGCTCTCTCAGCCCCACCACCCCAAACCAGCCTTCTGGAACCCGCTTCAGAAGGACAACAATACCTGGCAGCCTCAGAGTTGTGATCGCAAGAACTCGCCACCGTCAGAGTTCCATGGCCGAATTGTAAGAACCGGAGCGGTTATTGGTGCTATCATTTATCTCCGTGGTCTGCAACCTTAGGCTCTGGAGCCACATGTGGCTCTTTAGTCTGTGGCACTCTGTGGAGCTAAAAAAAAAACAAAAAAACTTTTTAACGTATTTATCTTTATTTTTAAATAAAATATTCTTTAAACACCCCCCCGCGCCCCTTGTGAGGACTAAGCGGTTAAAAAAATGGATGGATGGATGGATATTCTTTAAATTATGTAATGATTTAGGTACATTTTCAAGCTTTCACAAAAAAGAGACGAAAAGTAGATGGGAAAAAATTGTAATTACCTAAAAATGTCCAAAAAAGAAGAGGAAAAATAGATGTAGATAGATAGATTAAATGTCCATGAAATTTCTCACACAGAAAATTGATTCTAACAAAGGCAAAAAAGAACACAAATGTCCAAAACAAGAAGGAATCCCGAAAATTAACATAAAATGTACACAAAATGACCCAAAATGTCAGAAAATTGGTAGCAAAAAAAAAGGAAAAAATGTCCCAAAATAGCCATAAAATGTACAAAAAGGGAAGAGTGGCAGATTCTTACCATAAAATTGTCAAAAATGTAAGAAATTTGACAGAAAGGCAGAAAAGTCTAAAAATGTATGAAAAACAAAGTCTGAAAAATTACACACAAAAAATAAAATCCAAAAATAGAAGACGAAAGGTTGAAGAAAATGAATCTCAAACTATTGAATGCTGCATATTTTTCTGTTATATTGCAGCCCTAATTAGCTCTTGGGTCCTCAATACATTAGGCTAACACGACACACTGTTTCGTTCATCACAATATTCAAATGTTTAGTGGCTCCTGACAGATTTTTTATTTTCTTATTTATTTGGCCTAAAACGGCTCTTTTGACAGTAAAGGTTGCCCACCCCTGATCTATCTGAACATCACATTGAATGTTAATATTGTATTCTTTCTTGTTCAGGAGGCCCATAAACAAGCAATGGGCAGCTACCCGCAAAAGACGCCACTGGCCACACCCTCTCCCGCAACCGTGTCGCCGCTTCTGAACTCGCCTCCTCTTAGTTACAACCCGGGATGTGCGCCTCCTCTGCAGAGGGACTGCTTCCAACCTCAGGCTGTCAACCAGCAGTCCCCCCACTCGTCCTATCTCAGCCCCACTGCCAAACTGGGGCCAGCTCCTCCCTGTCACGCTACGGAGCCCCAGAGCCACAGAGGCCCTCTCGCCGGGGCGCTAGCTCCCAACAGAGGGGACAGAGATCCGCATCGGCACGCCCAGTCTTCACCAGCAAAACCCGCAGCCAGCAGCAGCAGCAGCAGCAGCAGCAGCAGCAGCAGTGTGCCTTACAGCCACTTTCAGCCTCACCCTGGACTGGGGCAGCGCGGCCCCCAAGCGCCTGCACTGCCTCCCACCAGCGCCACCTCAGTACCTCAGCAGAGTGGGCCTTATGATGTGTGGAGGTACCAGAGTAGGCCCAGCAGCCACCCGCTGGTGAGTTGTGGACTTGAGTTTAGGTTTCGAGTTATTTTTGGCTTTTTTTTTTTCGAAAACAAAAATGTTCAGGATGTATCATCTGTCCAGCATTGTAATTTGTGAGCTTCTGTTTCTAAAGGCTGACTTAGAGCCAATCACAAGAAGGAGTCATGCTAGGTCACCTATGACAATTATCTTTTTGAATTCCCAGAAACAAATATTATTGAGACATATCGTCGATCCAGCATTGCAAGTTGGGAGCTTTTCTGAATGTTCTAAAGGCTGGTTTAGAGCCAATCACAAGAAGGAGTCATGCCATGTCTCTTATAAATGTGACTGCCTTCCAATCGCATCACTTCAATCGTCAAAGCTACCAAAAAACGCATAACCTTTTTCTAAATAAGACCATTTCCGTCACTATCACAAATGTTGCCGACAGCGTTGCGCAATCTGTTAGTGTGAGTGAACATACCATTTCAAATCTGAGTAAATCAGGCCCCGAGTGTTTAAATGTGGTGATTGCTGATAATAATGTAAATGTCATCCCTCAGGATTCCGGCATCTCCAGACCTCCAGGATTGATACCTCATCACCAGCAGAGCCACAATCAGGGTCCAGACAGTCAGCATCAACCTCACGTCAGCCTGCCCCCCGTCATCTCTACCCGCACCCCTGTAATCACGCCCAATCGTTCCTCCTGCTCCGTCGGTGGCTATGGCAACAGCAGTGGCTCAGATGGTGGTTGCCAGGTGAACGGCACCAACAGGAACCGGCAGAGGAGTAATGAGCCGACACCCCAAAGCTCCACCGGAGGTCCCCATGGATATCCCCCAAGCCCTCAGCTGAATGTCAACCAGTCTCACCATGAGGTACGAGGAAGACCTCAAGAAAATGGACCCTCCAAAGTCAACACGGGGAAGACCTCCTTCTATCCTCAGGCTGTGGCGCAAGTTCCTGCGTGTTCAACGTCATCGTCTTTGTTCTCCTCAGGGCTCCCCAGGACAGCGAACAGCGTCATTACGAGCAGAGTGTCAAAGCCTTTTCCTAGTTCTCCTGTTTACTTCCAATCTTCCAGCCATCAGCAGGTGTCCTCACAGGCGTACTGTCAGCGGCAGATTCATCCAGCCCCCGTTTCGGGCCCCCAGTCCATCGTGGAGGCGCTGGATAAGCTTGATGCAGAGCTCGAGGGCCACATGCAAGCCGAGGAGAGGAGGAGGAAGGAGAGAGAGGAGGAAGAGCGGCGAAAGAGAGAGTCGGAGATAAAACAAAAGCGCGAGGAGGAGACAAAGAGGAGGGAGCAGGAAAAGAGGGATGAGGAAAGGAAGAAGAGAGAGATGGAGAAACGGGAGGAGGAGGAGCGTCGGCGCAGGAGGGAGTGGGAGCTGCGGGAGCAAGAGAGGAAGAGGAGGGAAGTGGAGAGGCTGCAGGAGCAGGAGAGGAAGAAGAGAGAGTGGGAAAAGCAAGAGCGGGAACGCAAGAGGAGAGAGTGGGAAAGGCAAGCGGAGGAGAAAAAGAGGCGAGAAGAGGAGGAGCGTGCGAGGCTGGCGAGAGAAAGGAAGGAAGAGGAGGAGAAAAGGAGGAGGGAGGAGGAAGTGATGCGGAAAAAGGTTCAAGAGCAGACTGCCATGGAGAGCCTGGAAAGACTTCTGTGTGGCAACGCGCCCCCAGCTCGCGCCACTCCTCCGGCCCCCGCCTCCTCGCAGGCCTCGCCTCCCTACCCGTGGCTGAGCCGCGGCGGCGCTTCTGGCCAGGCGGTCGTCGGCGGCGTCGGCGTCGTCGGCGGCGGCGTCGGCGGCACTCCCCTGGAAAGGCTGCGGCCGCCTCCGCTCACGCCGCAGACGGACTACGCCCGCGAGAAGCAGAGGCAGCGGGAGATGTGGGGCAGCTCCCCCCCAACGCACAATACCTCAGGGATCAACCAGCACCAGATGCTCTACTCTGGCAAGCCCCCCGCCATGGAGGCTGCGCCCAAACAGTCCAAAGACCCGGCTGGCTCTCTGCCCACGCTCCGAGAGCCCCCCAAGCTATATCAGGCCTTTCCCAGAGAGAACCTGCCGCCCCCCCCTGTGTCTGCGCCCGCCCTGCGTTCGGACAGTTCTCCGTTTGAGGAGGAACCATCGGAGTTGTCCACGCTGCTCCCCGACGGCTTGGCCAACATCATGGCCATGTTGGACGAATCCATCAAAAAGGAGGAGGAGATGTACAGCGAGGGTCTCCTCGACACGTTTGCGCCGAGCGTGCCTCCCGTCAAGAGTTACCTCTGTGCCCCCGACCTGCTCCCGGCACTCAAGCGTCAGCCGAATCAGGAAGACTTTGGAGTCGATCCCCACGCCAGCCCGCCTGTGCTCAGCCGCCAAGGCTCGCTGGCGTCCCCTTGCAGCCGGACGTCTTCTCTTAACGAGGAGGTGGAGGAAGAGGAGGACGAAGAGGAGGATTACCTTAAAACCTCGCCTCAAAACACAGGAGTGGGAGCAGGCAACAGCACCTACCGCCACAGCGACCTGGCCAAACTTTACGGTCTTCCCGAGCGGGCTAAAAGCGAGGCCGACGAGGACGAGGAAGCGGAGGACTCCGAGACCCCGTCTTGTTCCCCGCCCCCTCAACGTCCCCATCTCCACCAAACTGGCGTCAACAGCACGTTCAAGTCTCTGACCACGGCCCTGGAGAGCCAGAAGTACGCATACCGAGGCGGACCATTTGGGAGACCCCCACCATCGGCTCTGCTCGGAGTCAAATATTCCTCGTCGCTCTCGTTGGGTCCCGATATTTGCCGGCAACAGCACGGCGGCTCACCCACGTCCGATTCCAACAATCCCCCTTTCAGTCCAGCGCTCCCTCCTCCAAAGTCCTCCCCGTCCCGTCCGCTTGAAGACGAGAAGGTGAAGGTGGAGCTTGTCGACGAAGCCATCACAGTGGGAAGGAGAGTCCAGAAGGAGATCACGCCCAACGTAACGCTTTACCAAGCCATCAAGGAGGAGCGACGTCTGACCACCATCTCCGAGTCGTCGCTGGCAGAGCTGGCCGACGGCTGCAAGATCACCATCTCTCGTGAGACGGACACACCGACGGCCCGCGCTACAGCCGAGGACAGACACAAGCCAGAGAAGCTGAAGGAGCACCGCAAGGACAGAGAGAGGGAGAAAGAGAAGAAGAGGAAGCACGGGCACAAGCAGGAAGACACGAAAGAGAGGAGGAAGCATCGGGACAAGAGGGAAGAGACGGTCTACTCGTCGTCGTCGTCTTCGTCGTCCTCCGGCAGCAGCCACAGGCGGCACAGGGAGGGCAAGAGCCACAAGGACAAGAAGGACCGGCGAATTCTGTGCGACCTCAACCTCCAGAGCAAGGAGGGGAAGAGCCGCAGTCATCACGACTCTGAGAAAAAGAAACGGCTGACCTCCGCCGGCGAGGGCGAGCACACAGAGTGGATGTCGAAGAAGAGCGGCGATTCGGGCTCGTCGCTCGACTTACTGAAGCTGAAAGCGCTGTCGGACGGGCCCCCCAAGGAGCTGAAGATCCGACTGATCAAAGTGGAGAGCGGCGACCGGGAGACCTTCATCGCTTCCGAGGTGGAGGACAAGAGCATTCCCCTGGGAGAGATCAGCATCGAGAACACGGCTGCTGAAATAATCCGATCTTGCAAGTGAGTACGCCACATGGGACCGGCATGTGAAAATCTCCAAACTAATGCTCAATAACCGTCTCTGTATTTTGTCTCAGGGGGGCTCGAGTGAAAGGGAAGTTCAGGGAGTCTTTCTTGTTGCCGGCCTTTTCTGTGAAGCCAACCATGATGTCAGAGGAGCCAATTCCAAGAGAGAAACTCAACCCTCCTACGCCGAGCATTTACGTAAGACAATTGACTATTCTGCCGTCCCTAAGCGTACTTTAAGCTATTTAATGACACTCCTGTTGGAGTTGACTGTAAAACTAAACACACGATAAGCAAAATGACATACGGTGTGCATTTAAAACATCGCTAGCCTAGCGCTAATGCTAGAAAATAGCCGATCCCATTCAAATGCTAACAGGAAGTTAGCATATAGTAATAGTCCTTCAAATAACCAATATTCACGCAGAAATGCTGTGGATTTGAATAGAATTCAATCGCAACTTTCTTCTGTTCTCATTGTGCGTCCACCATGGCTGCACGGCACCACACTGCCCCCAAGAGGCCAAAACGCACAGACTCCCAGTATTTGTTTTGCAATTACTGCACTTTTTTTTTTTGTTTAAGGATTCACAGAATTTTCTTTCCTCAAAATTCAAGCATACAAAAATATCCAAGGACTTTTTTTTTTTTTTTTTATCATACACATTTCTATATGACATAGCATGAAATACAATCCCTGAAATTGCTTTTTTTTTCTTTCTTGTGCAGCTGGAGAGCAAGAGGGACGCCTTCTCCCCCGTGCTGCTGCAGTTCTGCACAGACCCAAAGAACCCCGTCACGGTCATCCGAGGACTGGCTGGATCTCTGCGCATCAGTAAGTTTGTCTTCGCTTTTTTTCCCTTCCACAATCACACGCGTTAATCACAAGCCATCCCTCTTGTTTGGCAGACTTGGGTCTGTTCTCAACCAAGTCTCTGGTGGAGGCCAACGCGGAGCAAGCGGTGGAGGTCAGGACTCAGGTGCAACAGCCGGCAGACGAAAACTGGGACCCCAGCGGGACTGGTCAGACGTGGCCCTGTGAGAGTAGCCGCTCCCACACCACCATCGCCAAGTACGCTCAGTACCAGGCGTCCAGCTTCCAGGAAAGTCTGCAGGTAAGGCAGCGGCACTTTAGCGGCTACTCATCCCACCAGGGGGAGCTGCGGAGTAAACGCAATTTGACATTAGGAGGAGAAAGGCAGCGACGAAGAGGAGGAGGAGGAGGAGGAGGAAGATGACGATGAAGAAGATGACAAGGAGTCATCCAGCAACTCAGAAACCCTGAACAAGGACAACAATGCAAAAGAAAGTAGCAGGTAAAGATTTTTATGACAAAAAAAAGGCAAGAAATTTAATCAAATTTTTTTTGCAGTGTACACGCAATACTTAATTGTGTCTTTGTCCATCCACAGCGGCGAGCAGAAGCCAGCGGGGAAGATCATTAAATTTGGCACCAATATTGACCTGTCGGATCCCAAGAGGTAAGGCGCCGCGACCGCTCAGTCGCTCGCGTGCAGGCGGACATGACAACACCAACTTTTTGCGTCTTCCAGGTGGAAACCGCAGCTGCAAGAACTCCAAAAGCTGCCTGCGTTCATGCGCGTGGCGTCCAGTGGAAACATGCTGAGCCACGTGGGACACACCATCCTGGGCATGAACACCGTCCAGCTCTACATGAAGGTTCCGGGGAGCCGAACGCCAGGTAAGCCGTACCTACCCTGACAACATCTCCCCCCGTGAAACGCGGCGTGTGTCACTGACCCGAGTACGTCGCCGTCCGTCCCGCAGGCCACCAGGAGAACAACAACTTTTGCTCGGTCAACATCAACATTGGCCCCGGAGACTGTGAATGGTTCTCTGTCCACGAGAACTACTGGCAGGCTATCAATGACTTCTGTGAGAAGTGAGTACCCGAGAAGATGATTTGAAGAACTAATTCCTAGAAGGGCTCGCTGTTTTAACAGCTGGACTGCACTTAAAGTCGATTAGTGACGCGTGACTTTAATGGGCCCTTTGCACAAATCGAACGTTACGACGAACTGCGGTTCTGTGAGTCCCGGACGACCGCCAGATGCGAAGGAAAACATTCAGTGCTTCAAGCACCGCCATCTGGTGGTCGGGAGGGACGAAATAGAACCACTATTTCCTGAACTCAGTGCCACTCCTTCATTTCCTGTCTTTCACGATTGGACAAATTGATTAATCCAGGTGTGCCTGACCTCTGTAACCACGACAACAATGACCAGACAAACATGGATTAATCAAGTTGTCCAATCGTGTAAGACAGGAAATGAAGGAGTATATTTGTGCAAAGAGCCCATTAGACATACTACACCAGGGGTCTGCAACCTATGGCTCTGGATTCAGATGTGGCTCTTTAGTCCCTCTCCTGTGGCTTCTCTTTAAAAAAAAATAGTAGTAATTAAAAAAATTTTTTTTACATATTTATTGTATTTTATTCTTTAAATAAATTGAAATTAAATATTCCAAAAAAATGTCAGTCCAATTTTTTAAAGTTGTCAGAAAAAGAGACAAAGGTAGATGAAAAAGTTTAAAAACATATGTCCAAAAAGTGACAATAAACACTAACTCACTGTTTCCTTCATCACAATGTTCAAAATGTTTAGCAGCTCCAGACAAATTGTTGGTTATTTATTGGACCTAAAATGGCCCTTTTGACTGGACAGGGTTGCTAACCCCTGCAGGTAACCACAACTGCATCAACATTGATTGTCTTTGACACAGGCACGGGGTAGACTACCTGACGGGCTCCTGGTGGCCCGTGTTGGAGGACCTCTACAACGCCAACATCCCGGTGTACCGTTTCATCCAGAGGCCAGGGGACTTGGTGTGGATCAACGCCGGGACGGTTCACTGGGTCCAGGCCGTGGGCTGGTGCAACAACATCGCCTGGAACGTGGGACCCCTGAACGGTAAGAGAAAAGCGACATTTATCGAGATGAAGCCAGGCATCCTCATAGTGCGGCTCTGTGGTCCGGGCAGCTTACCAGTACCAGCTGGCCCTGGAAAGGTTTGAGTGGAACGAAGTGAAGAAGGTCAAGTCCATCGTACCCATGATTCACGTGTCGTGGAACGTGGCCCGGACGCTCAAGATCACTGACCCAGACACCTACAAGATGATCAGGTGAGGAGGAGTTTCACACATATTCGCCCGACCGCTTTCTTTATCTGCTCGACGCAGTTGGTATGTGAAGGGTGGACGGGTCGCACGTGGTTAAGCTTCGTCTCTTCGCGTTCCTTGCAGACACTGTCTGCTGCAGTCCATGAAGCGCATCCAGATCCTGCGCGACCAGCTGGTGGCTCAAGGCAAGAAGATCTCCTACCAGGGCCGAGTCAAGGACGAGCCTGCCTACTACTGCAACGAGTGTGACGTGAGTACACTCTGATGTGCTTGAAGGGGAAATCAACCCCCTGAACATTTCTTGACAATATGCTCTATGCTGCCCCACGAGTCTAAATATACTTTTCTGGTTAATATTGCGTGAGTGGAATATGAGTTAAGCAGTGAATTCCAGCAGTTTTTATCAATAGCAGAAGGCGGCCATTTTGCCACTTGCTGTCGAGTGAAAATGACATCACGGTTGTTCAGGTCTCTGGTAGCAACCAATCACAGCTCAACTGCAGAAAACAGGTAAGCTGTGATTGGCTGTTGCCCGAGTCGGCAGCGGGTGGCAAAATGGCCGCCCCCTGAGATGGATAAAAATGGCTGGATTTTGCTTCATAACTCATATTCCACAAATATAATGATAATCAGAATGTCATTTTTAGACTGGTGAGGTCACATGTGACCAGGGTTGGGAGTGTTACTTTTAAAATGTAATCCATTACAGTTACAAGTTACCTGCTAAAAAATGTAGTGAGTAATGTAATCCAAGTACCATAATATTCTCTCTCTCACCCTCCCTTGCTCTCTCTCTCGTCCTCTTTCGCACTCTCTCTCATCGTAGAAATTGTAATCCCTCGAAGTAATCCCCATTTTTAATAAATGTACCTGTAATCTGATTACATTTTTTTTCCTGAAACTGGAATACAGTCAAAAAAATAATACAATCTGATTACGTAACATATTCCGTTACTCCCCAAGCCTGCATATGACATTATTGTCAAGAAAGGTTTAACGTTGACTTCCCCTTTATAAAGTTGCATACCTAAGCCCTTCTCAAAAGTCACTGCTGTCGCACTGACATTGTGCTTGCGCCCTCTGGTGGCCATAACTATTCAAACACATACTGTATAATCTATCAAGAAAGCAATATGCTTACACTAAACAAATCCTGTATTTTCCAAACAAACTCAGCATCCCACAATATACATCTATAATCATGCCCAAAGGTGTAAATTATAAAATTAAGCTATAAAGCATAATTAATATAAAGCAGGATTACAGCAGATAACGTTTGGTCATTGTCAACAAAAACTAGGCTGTGCTGAAATACTGCACTTCCTGTTTTGTTCTGCTTTACTGTACATGTAACTAAATAAGTGTGCTTCCATCAAGTGGTCACCAGTGGAATTACACATGATATAAAACAAGAAAAATAGTTATTTTTAACTAAAAAAATAATAATAATAAATCACAAAATAGAATGAATGGGGGGGTTTACTATTTGATATTTTTGTTCTAGATGGAAGTGTTCAATTTGCTGTTTGTGACGAGCGAGAGCAGCAGCAGGAAGTCGTACGTGGTGCACTGCGAAGACTGCGCGCGCGAGCGCACCCCTAACATGAACAACGTGGTGGTGCTGGAGCAATACTCCATGGAGGAGCTCACCTGCATGTACGATGCCTTCAGCCTGGTACGTCGCGTTGGTCGCCCTCGCTGGTCCTTTCTTTTGCCTTCACTCATCATTCGTCTCTTCCAGGCCTCCTCCGCCGCCGCCGCCACCGCCGCCGCCTCCTGCTGCTCCTCCTCCTCCTCCTCCTCATCCTCCTCCTCCTCCTCTTCGTCCTCGCCCTCCTCGCCGCGGTGACACGACTCCCTTCCCACGTCTCCCCAGCCACAACCAAAACTCCTGCGAGTCAGGACAAAAGAAAAAAATAAACACTTTCAATGTTGATTCTTGAAGGTAGTCGAATGGGTTGTTTACTCACTGTTTACAGATCAAGACGCAGCAGTTTACGCCTCTCAGATGGTGCTTTGTGAAACAACTTTTTCTTTTGTTGTCTTGAATACATTTGTACATGCTGTTTGGTTTTTGAAATAAAAATAATTTATTGTTGTGTTTTTTTAAACTAGTTTCGCCTAGATATATATACCACATTGGCCTTGTCACTTGTATTTAGAAAAGAGAAAATGGAAAAAATACTAATAATAGAGAATATGGAGGGTTTTTTTCTAAAGCATTAAGAATTTTGAAATGTACAATTGTTTGGAATGCTTCAAGACATACGGGTTTTCATAATGTTTTTTGTTTTTTTTAGGGTGGGGGTTCAGTTTATCTTTGTGTGTTTTTTAATGAACTATACATGTATCGCTCCTGGAAATTATGAATATTCAGTTTGTTTCATTTGGTTGGTGCTCGCCTGCTTGTTCTGTTCTGTGTGTCCTCTTGGAGAGGGGAAATTGTACATTTAATTTAAAAAACATTCCCTCTATTTATTGGATGGCAACATTTTTACACCCTTTTTTTCCTCAAAAACAAAACAAACAGGGCTTTCCCTCATTTTCACGCTGTCCTTTATGATGATGATGATGCAGTTTTTTTTCCTCCCTTCTGATGTATATGATATCATATAACCCCACATTTTCCTGTAGACTAAAGACACCCTGCTCACGTAGAATTTGTATGATCTTTCATTTTTTTGGGGCAACTTTGATGAAACTTGATTGATTTTATTCTATAATCTGACGAGGATTATGATGGGATAGATGGTGCTAAAATTCTCTTTGTTTTCATGAGAATTCTATTTTTCCTGTTGCAATATTACCATTTCCTTCTTCTTTGTGCTCATCTATTTATAACTGCACTGTGTAGAAAGTTCGTACATACATACACGCACACACACACACACCCACACCAAACTGAGCCAGACATGTCTTAAAACACTTTGTGAACTTGTGTGACAATACTATTAATAAACCGAGACGAATTGTATACCCTGGCTGGTCACCTCTCACTAACACGACAAAAGCAGCATAATGAACCCTTGAATTAGGTACAACTAGTTGTGGGTGGTACTGAAAGATTTGCGACATGCAGTTAGCTCAGTGCTTCTCAGTTTTTTTGTTTTTGTTTAAGTCCCCCCCAGGAAGAAGAAAATGTTGTTTCGCGCCCCCACCGCCACTAAACTCTTTGCTGCGACTATAAATACAATCATTTGTCTATAAAATTGTAAGCATACCTCTGCAGTATGGAGGACCAAAACTGCCCCCAAAAAAAGAAAGACTAAATACATGACGTGAAAATAAAACCAGATTAAAAATAAAAAAAATCGAAAATATACATAAATACATTTGTATTTAATTTTTGAATTATATATATATATATATGTATATATATATATATATATATATATTTATATTCGTTTATATTTTTCGCTTTTAGTCATTTATTAATTTTTTATTTTGGTAGTTTTAGTCCATACTGCCAGGACGAAATGTTATTCAAATGAAAGGGGTGAGCGGAGCATCGCAGAAGTAAAAATAAAAAAAAGAACGCTTTTGGCCAGCCCTCTGGTGGCCAAAAGCGTTATTTTCATGTGTAGTATGCACATGAAGCCTCACGAAGTAAACCTTTTTGTGGAGGTTGAAAGCTTCAAGATCAAACTCGTCATCCAACTGTCGTCATCTGGCCATCACGACGCATCACTTACAGAGAACTAAGACACCCTAACTCACACCCATCAACGGGAACTCGCAATTGAGGGGCAGAAGGGTGGGAGTGCAAGTATTGGGACGCTGCCAAAAAGTTGCAACAGTAACCGGAAACAGCGTAGGTGTGTGTGATTTAAGGAAGTCGGAAGTCCGTGGCACCCACTGATCTGAATATATGACTGGATAGTCAATAGCCGATACGCCCGTGCAAGCCGTTGAAGTCACAGAACGGCCATCTTGCTCCTCCCATCTCGTGAGCAGACTACTGTATAAACCAAGGGTGTATAAAACAGGCTGGATAGTGGCTCTCGAGGACCAAACTTAGCCACCCCTGGTATAAACTATACGGTATACGTACAGATGATTTAGACATACTTTGAATATCCTCGAAAAAATTGAATAATTTCTGTAATTCCATTAAAAAAGTCAAACTCTAGATTATAGATTCAGGGTCCACAATTCAAGTGATTTCAAGTATGTATTTGTTTATTTGTACATTATTTGGGCTTAGAGCTCATAAAACCCACTAAAAAAGGATGTAAAAAAAAAGAAAATACCATCCATTCATCTTTTTTTTTGCCATGCAAAACACTGTATAGTGATTTCTTCTTCTTTTTTTTAACATCCTGTTTTCATGGGTTTTATGAGGTGGAAACCCAAATAATGTAAAAATAAAAATAAAAATACTTGAAATTACTCAAATTGTGGGCCCTGAAACTATAATCTATGAACGTTTGATTTTCTGAATGGAATTACGGAAATTATTCTACTTTTCGAGGATATTCAAATTTTTTGACGAGCACATGTATACAGCTCGTAGGTAGTTAGTACAGGGCCACCGGCTGGGGATGGTCACTATTATAAAGTTTGATGGCATGTTCCTTAGACCACAATATTAGATTTAGCAGAGGTATCTTCTGTTGAATTACAGGATAATTTTCCTCCTGCAAAAATCACTAATCATATAATTTATATATCTATTTAAAGCAAGTTGTAAAATGTCTGAAGTCCTCTTTTTTATGTTTAACAAATTTAAAGCATCATAAATCATGCTGTTTCTACCAAGTACTGTTTCAAATGTTCTCCAGTTTCGATACTGCAAATGCATAAGATCCTATGCTGAGAAACATTTCTTGGGGAGGAGCAATATGGCGGCCTCGCAGCTTCAAAAGTCTTGGCCTATCGGCTACCCAGTCATATTTTCAGATCAGTGGATCTACCCCATAAACATCCTCACACAAGAAAAAGCTGCTCTGGATCCAGACAAGTGACAACCTCATATCTACACCATCAACTCTCCAAAACCTTTCTTCACCTGCCCTCATTTCAATCGAACCTTTCTAGTGGAGCAAACAATTAGCATCCGCAGCTAAAGTCATTAAGTCACACATCTAACCCTAACCCTAACCCTAACCCTAACCCTAACCCTAACCCTAACCCTAACCCTAACCCTAACCCTAACCCTAACCCTAACCCTAACCCTAACCCTAACCCTAACCCTAACCCTAACCCTAACCCTAACCCTAACCCTAACCCTAACCCTAACCCTAACCCTAACCCTAACCCTAACCCTAACCCTAACCCTAACCCTAACCCTAACCCTAACCCTAACCCTAACCCTAACCCTAACCCTAACCCTAACCCTAACCCTAACCCTAACCCTAACCCTAACCCTAACCCTAACCCTAACCCTAACCCTAACCCTAACCCTAACCCTAACCCTAACCCTAACCCTAACCCTAACCCTAACCCTAACCCTAACCCTAACCCTAACCCTAACCCTAACCCTAACCCTAACCCTAACCCTAACCCTAACCCTAACCCTAACCCTAACCCTAACCCTAACCCTAACCCTAACCCTAACCCTAACCCTAACCCTAACCCTAACCCTAACCCTAACCCTAACCCTAACCCTAACCCTAACCCTAACCCTAACCCTAACCCTAACCCTAACCCTAACCCTAACCCTAACCCTAACCCTAACCCTAACCCTAACCCTAACCCTAACCCTAACCCTAACCCTAACCCTAACCCTAACCCTAACCCTAACCCTAACCCTAACCCTAACCCTAACCCTAACCCTAACCCTAACCCTAACCCT